>NC_051154.1:156708797-156715437 GCF_013339745.2 Dermacentor silvarum
AAACACGGAGGCAACTGAGGCAGTTGAGGCAAGCAATGGACGCGTCACCACGTGCTCAAACATGGCAACGCCCACGAAGTCGCCGCGAAAAGGGTCAATAATTTAAAACCTCTCAAACTTTGTAAAGTAGCGACACGCTGTGAAGAATGCCGCCTCCTCGCGCGCCCTGGCCGAGGCCGACGCTGCGTCGCTATTGGTCTAATGGCATCCCGTGGGTCCTCGCGCCGGATTCCTTTGTTTACAGTATAGTAAACTAGAATATCTGCTAGTGGCGCGACCGCCTCCGCTCGAGGGGAAGAAAGATGCGGCAGCGCTGTAGTCGACCGCACATGAAAGCGTGTCAGCTTTCGGGCCGTCGCGCTATTAGACTACTTCGTCCGGCGTTTTCGACGGGTGAAGTTTACCGACACAAAGTAATGCATGACTAGCAAGGGACAAAAGTTTTTGCTCCCGGTTTTTATTCTTTGCAGCTTCGTTATGCATATGGAAAGATTCAAATACTGTCGCTCGCGCGTGCTGTAGTTGTGGAATCGTTTGGTATATATATAGAGACATAGCCGCAATACTTCCCATATCGCAGTGGTATTCGTTGCAGTTTGCCAGACTTATTATCGACACTGTTTTTTCTACGAACGTGCGAAATGTAAAATGAGTATTTGCGAACGCTTACAGCGATTTTCGCGAGCGGCTGAGCTGGATAACTGACCGCAATATGCAGGGTGTCCGAACTATCATGCACCAAGATTTAAAAATATGCAAATGCCACGTAGCTGCGCAGAACCAATGTAATGTTTTTTGCCGTCGCTTGGAGATACCCAGATTATTTCTTTTGCATTTCGCCTAATTACATAATTAGTCTTAATTAATCAACTTCTCAAATATTACAATTAGATGAAAACTGTCAATGAGAAATTTGAAGAGCAACATGAAAAACTACCGATACAGGTTTCTGTTGATCAATACGTGCTACATAAAAGTGTTTTTTCGAGCGTGATAGAAGCCCGCGAACACACGCAACATTGCCGCGCGACTGGCCGCTCGAGGCATTTTGCGTGTATACGCTGCGTAGAGTTATGAACAATAAATAACAAAGTTGTGATATAGCACACCAATGCACCTTTATTTACACAATATGCTCGCTTTTCAGTCGACCCCTGTCCAACGGCTTGGTATAATTACCCTCATAAGCGACTAATTAAGCTTCATGTGTTGGTGCGACTTTCTCCACGCTGCATCACGATACTTGTTCAATAATAATAATAGTTATAATAATAATAATAATAATAATAATAATAATAATAATAATAATAAATGGGGTTTTACGGGCCAGAACCACCATCTGATTATGAGGCACGCCGTATTAATTTCCGGATTAATTTGTACCACCTGGGGTTCTTTAACGGGCATCTAAATCCAAGTACACGGGTGTTTTCTGCCTATTGCCCCCATCGAAATGCGGCCGGTATTCGATCCCGCGACTTCGTGCTCACCAGCCCAACACCGTAACCACTGAGGAACCACGGCGGGTGAGACGTGTTTGAACCTTTAATATAAAAGTGGAGCAAGCGTTAGGAGCAAGCGTTGTGTTCCTCCTCGGAATTCTACTTAACTTCAGTTCCATTGATCATGTGGACATAATGCCTGAAGATAAAATGCGGCTTGAAGTGTAGTTCACAAACAGCACAATCAGGATCCAGCGGCTTGTCAAGCCTGTGGAGATTTCGCTGCCAAGCAATCCTGTGTTGTTCATCTTTCGGAGCCTTAAAAAGCGATAACTTTTGCTCTTGCATGGGCTGTTCTTGCATAGCCAGTCGCGCAGCCTGGCGCGTAATGGCACGTGCACACTATCGGCAAAACCATGGCGCCTCCATGCCGGCGCCGCTTTACAGAGTGGGGACAGACTTTGAACCGCCCCGCGCCGCCGCTCTGGCTTTTCGGCGCCATGTTGGTTCTTTCGCGCCGGCTGTCGAGCTGAACGGACGCGCGCTTTATTTGCTTTCTTTGTGGCGTTGTTGTGCGAGAGCTCGTGTTTTGTGTAGTCCCTTGTGATGTTCGTGCTTGATAACGAAACATGACGGGCTGCTTTGCCGCTCTGTGCACTGGATCGACCGCAAAAGAGCCGCGGGTATTTTGTTACCCCCGCGACGTTGAACAAGGAAGAAAAGGGTAGCGAAAGTAAAACGTGACAGCTGGGTACCGACGGACACAACGAAGATATGCGAGTGAGGATCATGATTTTGTTAAGAATAATGTCCCTTTGTAATCCTTTTCATTTCACAGAGAAGTTGCTTGTATATGTTGGCGTGCCTTTTCTAGTGATCATAAGGCTGCAGTATGATGCGATCGCCGTGTTTGACTTGTTGCAATGGCGTAGGTTTACTCAAGACGTTTGCGAATTGACCTTTTTTTGTAGCTAGAAGTATGGGGACACTTGTAAACTCGTTTCCTGGGGTGCTATGCAGGATGCCCGAGTTTGGCGAAACTCGGGATCTTCACGAGCTCTGGCGACGCCCCAAGATCAAAGAACAAATGGTAACCAGACGAAGTTTGTCCATCGGCACGCCTCCAGTTTCATTGGTTAATCTAGATTCACTCTGGGTGGCTTTCGACGGGTGAAGTTTACCGACACAAAGTAATGCATGACTAGCAAGGGGACACTTGTCCCCACGCAGTCCCCATGCCCACCACGCAGTCTCCGCAGACAAGGGCGTTCGCCTAACTCGTCACACAGCCAGAGCACTGACGTTTTGGAAAGGCAAAAACGACGCTGAAACTCTACGTCGGTCATGTAGCTGAACGGGTCCAGATGCTCATATTGACGCTTGCCGCCGCTGGATGCGATGACACAGGCTGCTGCTGCCGCCGCCATGCTCCCGAGTTTAACTCGAGGGGGTTTCGCGATGTACGAGTTTGGCACGAGTTCGCCTGTTAATCAAAACCATAGGTCACGCCCCGAGCGACGCATGTAACTCTTGTGCGCGCCCACCACGGTTGGGCCACGCCCAACTTATTTTTCGACAACAGCGACGTGGTGCGGAACTGAGAGGCATTAACAATCTTGACCGGCGAAATAAAACACGCACAACGCACTGTCATCGGTGATGTACTCAGCACCACTATAAAAAAAAAAAAGCGTCGACTTTCGCTGCCTTATGCATATGTCTTCTTGGGTGATGACCCCACAACACGGTTCATTGCCTGCGTTGTGGCTACGTAGCGCACAGCAAATAATTATCCGCACGTCACTGTAGCTGCTTGCAAGGCGTCGATGCGCCGTGGTGGACGACGATCTTGAGCAGTGCGTAGTGTTTTCCAACGACAACGTATCGCAGCTGTCATTTGAGATGGCTGCTCTGTCAATGATATAGTGCAGCAAACACGGTCAGCGGTCAGCACAAACACACCCAGTGCAATGGAATTTTGTCATCACAAGCACGGCACACTAAACAATTGCAACACCTTCCTGCGTTCGAAGTCTAATTTCCTAACTGCACACAAGAGCCCTCACCCACCAAAATGTGATTGCTGCGCTGTCGTTACGATATCCATCTGCGATCGCTGTTAACCCAGCAGCAGAGGCAATCGGCAAGCACATTGGAGTGAACAACACACTCAAATTCTGCGCACATGCGCACGGAGGCACCTTCAATGGGCAAGCGGTGACAAGCGACGAACTGTGTCGCTGGGCAGCACGCTCGTGTTCGCAATGCATCGCGGAGACTTGGGCGTTGCCATATGGGCGGTCGACAAACAGGGGCTCACGTGATCATACGGTCGGTGCATGGTCGTGCCTTCTTTCATTTGTTTGTCGTTCCACCGAGTGCAATACAGTCACAAGCAAGTTATAAAATAAATTCATTTAGTACAATAATATTAGTCACATTAACGTGGGTTGTAAGCATTTTAATGTTTCCACGATGTACACGGAATGTGTATTAGACTAATTTGTATTTAAATACGTTTCGCGTTATGCCACGAGGGGATGCTCACCCCCCTCTTTTTTTTCTGGATTCGATTGGCACGGCTCGATACGTGCTTGCTCTAGCATTTCCGAGCACCGATTGGTGTGCGCTTGCTTTTCTCACTGGGTTTCCAACAGATCGCTCGTTGCTCCTTTGCTCTAGATTGGATTGGTGCGGCTCGCTACGTGCTTGGGCTCCCATTTCCGAGCAGAGATTGGTGTGCGCCTGGTTTTCACACTGGGCTTTTAACAAATCGCTCGTTGCTCGCGCTAAAGAAAAGCTGCGAGTAGCGCGCGCATCCAGCTACAAGACGAAGTGAGCGTCGGCTAGCGCATAAGTGGTTTGCCGCGCGCTTACCGTGTAAGCACACAGGAATGCCGGAAAGCACACATACAAGGGTCAGAAAACTACGCTTTATTTTCTTTTACTTTGCGATACACCTCCATACTGGCAAGCGTCGAGTGATGGCTTCTAACAACCGCAGGAAAGAGTCTTTGTAGTGGCTAGCCCGAGCGATCCGTGGCTTCTAACAAACGCAAGAAAGGGTCTTTGCAGCGCACGTGGATGTTGACTGCCACCACATGCATCCCAGGTGGGACTCCAGCATCTGTGCAGTTACCCTGTATCCATCGCTGACGAGGGAGCGCTTCACTTTTTGACAATAACTTTCTTTTTTTTTTTGCGTGTGAACGCCCGTGATGGGGTCCACAAAGTTCACGCTTTGGTTGACTGTCTACCAATGTGGATTGAGGCATAGCCCCGTTAGCATCCACTAAATTTGGGATACATTTGTATGCGGCCAATTCGTCACTATGAATAATGGTCCCCGGTTGAACATTGGCTGCAATAATTGCGCCTAGCGTCGCCGCCTTTCGTCGGTCGACTTTGAAAGTCGCAGCACCCCTCTGGTCGCGCAGAACATGCCGAAGACCCATGGGCCCCCAACTTTAACACCGCCGTAATTTTGGCGGCTGGCGGAAAGTTGTCGCCCGTCATTAGGTGGCCTCGATTGTATACTTTTGCTCGCCGCGAAGAAGGCACTCATCAATTTGCGCTATCTACCCGGGCTGCCAAGTGGAGGTCGCGCCAGCAGCTCGTCCCTCGCGACCTTACGGGGGTAGTTCGTCCTGTCGGCGATGGTGTGCTCCTATAGAGGAAACAAGTCGCCGGTCATCTCCTTCAACAGCCATATGTCTACGCTTTTGCTCACGCAGTACGTGAGCCAAATCATTTGCCGCCTGGAGAGGTGGTCGTTCGGACGGCCGAGGCGGTCCGTGTTGGCGAAGTAACGTCCTTCGCCTCTCTGAACCTGCAGTGCAGCTTTACCGTGTAACTGCGAAAACTGATTTCGGCACCTGTTGCATCGGAAGGCAGCCCGGCTTCCATTCTGAGTCTTCCAATATAATGTGACCACTTCGCCTACGTAGGTTGGTTGGCCCGGGTTGAACCCCAGGTGCTCGAAGGTGCCCCAGTACTCCGATGACGACGCCGGACCTGGCCTGGGGCTAGGGCGCGGTGGACGAGCAGCGCTTGAAACAGGAGAGAGCCGAAGCGATCGCACGAACTTTTCCTCCGCAGCCTAGTCACATCAGTCTGTGCTCGGAAAGCATAATATGCCCACCACGCAGTCTCCGCAGACAAGGGCGTTCGCCTAACTCGTCACACAGCCAGAGCACTGACGTTTTGGAAAGGCAAAAACGACGCTGAAACTCTACGTCGGTCATGTAGCTGAACGGGTCCAGATGCTCATATTGACGCTTGCCGCCGCTGGATGCGATGACACAGGCTGCTGCTGCCGCCGCCATGCTCCCGAGTTTAACTCGAGGGGGTTTCGCGATGTACGAGTTTGGCACGAGTTCGCCTGTTAATCAAAACCATAGGTCACGCCCCGAGCGACGCATGTAACTCTTGTGCGCGCCCACCACGGTTGGGCCACGCCCAACTTATTTTTCGACAACAGCGACGTGGTGCGGAACTGAGAGGCATTAACAATCTTGACCGGCGAAATAAAACACGCACAACGCACTGTCATCGGTGATGTACTCAGCACCACTATAAAAAAAAAAAAGCGTCGACTTTCGCTGCCTTATGCATATGTCTTCTTGGGTGATGACCCCACAACACGGTTCATTGCCTGCGTTGTGGCTACGTAGCGCACAGCAAATAATTATCCCACGTCACTGTAGCTGCTTGCAAGGCGTCGATGCGCCGTGGTGGACGACGATCTTGAGCAGTGCGTAGTGTTTTCCAACGACAACGTATCGCAGCTGTCATTTGAGATGGCTGCTCTGTCAATGATATAGTGCAGCAAACACGGTCAGCGGTCAGCACAAACACACCCAGTGCAATGGAATTTTGTCATCACAAGCACGGCACACTAAACAATTGCAACACCTTCCTGCGTTCGAAGTCTAATTTCCTAACTGCACACAAGAGCCCTCACCCACCAAAATGTGATTGCTGCGCTGTCGTTACGATATCCATCTGCGATCGCTGTTAACCCAGCAGCAGAGGCAATCGGCAAGCACATTGGAGTGAACAACACACTCAAATTCTGCGCACATGCGCACGGAGGCACCTTCAATGGGCAAGCGGTGACAAGCGACGAACTGTGTCGCTGGGCAGCACGCTCGTGTTCGCAATGCATCGCGGAGACTTCGCGCACGCAGATAAACTGA